>NW_027491928.1:0-44115 GCF_021521415.1 Bidens hawaiensis
ACCCCGCCATCAAAGTAATGTTCTCTTGAGCTTCCTTTGAGATAGATGGAATTTGACTGGAACTCTGACTAGAAGAGGCACCAGATGTTTGAGGTTTAACAATAACAGCAAGTGGTTCGAGCAGGTTTAGGAAAGAACACTGGAGCTAGTTGCGGTGAAGCTTGAGAGAATTGACCCTGAGCGGACATTAAACATTGAAAAGTTTGTTTTGAGGTTGAAATTGTTGTTGTCCCTGAGTAGCTTTGAACATTGAGAAGTTGTCTTTTGAAATGAATGCATTATTAGAAGAGCGACATTGTAGCCATCTGCATTGTAGGAGTTTGCATGGTTAATGGCACGTTTCTTGTCATCCATGTCACAAGCCTTGATGATTGCCATAACCTCGAACAGTGTTAGCCTGTTGAGATCTTTCGTCTTCTTAATTACTGCAACGTTCATGTCCCAACTTTGAGGCAAGGAGTTTTACCAGCTTATTATTTGTTTCAACTGCAGTTAGATTGATACTTGCAGATCTCATCTCAGTCACAGAGTTATGGACCTATGCAGCTGTGTTCCAACGACTCTCCCAGAATGTGATTAAACATGTTAAAATTTTTGTCGCAATAGATCTTGACTCCTCCTCCTCATGTCTTCATTACCCTCATATACTTCAATCAAAGCTTCCCATAGAGCCTTAGCAGACTGTAGTTCTCTAAATCCCAAAGCAATCTCAAGTGAGAGTGCCATAGTCAGCATTGAAAGTGCATTTTCATCTTCTTCCATTTGCTCAAAATCAGCATCATCATATAGTTCAACATGCTTCACAGCAACTTCCTGAGAGTTCTCACGTTGGTAGGTGATAGCTTGAGGACCTCTAACAATGCTTCTTCAAACTTTGGCATCTTTCAATTTAACGTATTTCTCAAATCTGAACTTCCACTCGCTAAAACCCCTCATGAGACAACAGACGAGGTATGCGAGTAGCAGTTCCCATTATGAGAGCAGTTCTTGATGTAGTGTAGCATTTGATGATCCATTACCATTAGTTAGTTGGCCCATTTGAACAGTAACAGTGATAACATAATTGGTCAAGTAATTCTATAAAGGCCCAAAGATCAGGCCCAAGTGACGTCCAAACGAGAACCAAAGGTAATGACAGAGAACACCTTGTGATCGAAAACAACGGTGACCTAGAACGCTTGTTTTTGACCGAAAACTCTTGCTTTTGACCGAGAACGCTTGTTTTTGATCGAGAATGCTTAAAAGTGTCCGAGAGAACCAGCATATATGGTCGAAAACGATGGTTAGCTTGTCCAGAATCCCAGATAGTTTGACCGAAATCCCTTAAATAGCCCCGAAATCAATCTAAAGTACCCGAGAACAAGATTGACAGATTAAGATATGCAACACAACTAAATCCCGAGAATTTTGGGATTCAAATTGTTTCCAAATAAGCCAAATCTATAACCAAAAATAAAGCTTCTTCTCCGATACACTGTTCACCGGAAAAAGCACACCAAAACACCAAAATCACCAGAAATAACAATGAACCAACAAATCTTGAATCGTTTTGATTTCACAACGGAGCCTAGAATAGGTTAATAGGCTCTTATACCAATTGTAAGTCCTAAGAAAGAATCTTTCAATATGATATCAACAATCTCGATGTTATTGCAGAATATAATACGAGATGATTCAAGACAAACGACTTGGAACACGTAAATAACACCAATGATGCTCAAAACATACGTATATTAACATCTAATGCACAATGAATGGCCAACCAAAACCCTATACACAACCTATCTATATATAGGGGAACTACAACCTAGCCCATAAGAAGCCCAAGCCCACCGAGATCACAATATGATCCCGGTTTACATACGCATGAACCATACAAACAAAACCAAATATAGAATAAGTACAAACCAAACTAAATAGACCCAAGATGTAGGTATCGCACCGAGCTTAATTTTCATTTTTGGCATACTTATCGCTTCCAGCATCAGTAGGCTTAGTTATTTCTAGTGACATAGTCGTCGCATGGGAGGGGGGAAAGTTATCACTTTGGCCTAGTTATAGCTAATTAACTCTGTAAACTCCTTTATCTACAGTTAACGCTTTAATACAGTCTAGTTCATGCATAGATATTAGTTATTACATCTGCCAAGTGATAACTTGACTTTGCTACAACTTAGCAAGAGTATCCAATAACTTGGATAAAAGCAAGAAACAAGTTTCAAGATAACTTTGTTAAGGCGATAACATTATTACAGTGAAAACTAAGCAGGGGTGATAACTAATTTTAGAATACGATTACTAAGTTAAAATAAAGAACTATGATAGGGAAATAAATCGAAGGTTTATTGGAATTCAATGAGATTAGAATATGAAACTTGTACAGTTGTTCAGTGCTTGATTCAACAAAGGAAGATGCTCGTATTAAGAGTTGTCTTTATCAGGTGAGTTTATAATCCCCCTTTTTATCTTATGTTTTAGGGCAGTGTACATACTAATGAAATGACTTTTAAAAGATAATGAATTTAACTTCTAGCCAACGTCTTTTAAAAACAAATATGTAAGCATTAATGAATAGTAAAATTTTATGATCAAGTGACACATAAAGTGATTAAGCAAATGCATGTAACGGTTATGGATGAGTTATGTAGGATTATGTGTAAACATAGAGAGGGTCGACGAACCATGTACGTTGTAAACATAGGGAAGGTCGACGAGCCATGAACATACCCACTAGAATGGTAGTAATGTTGTGATGGTATTGTGATGTTTGTTATGTTATGGCATGTCACATTATATTATGTTAAGTTACGTATGATGAGTTATAACAATATAACATTCATGAAAAATTCCAAGTGTTTGATTCATTAGTCATTTTGTAATCGTATGATCGTATTTAATAATACGTACACATTATTCATTAACGTATTACTATATTTTTTTCATGTGAAATGTATCATATATTCAATCATTTCTAGTACGTAATACTAAATTCCTTTTGTGAAATACGTGGTTCTAATTTCAATTTATCAATTACACGTGTAATCATAAATATAACACGTTGAACTGAAAATGTCAAAATATTTATTTTTAATCATGAAACATATTTAATTATGCCACATTAGTTATATTATCATAAGTAATAAAATGATATCTTTTTATTAATTACATGATATCTTTGTATTAATTAAAGGAAAATTGGTTTTTTATTGGTCCCAACTATCGTCTTTTGGTTACTGTCGGTCCCAACTAACGAATTGGCTGCTGATGGTCCCAAATTTTAACGTATTTGTTCATAACAGTCTGCGACTAACAGAATTCTAACGTCGTTAGTTTCATGTCGCTGGAAAAAACGTTTTTGGCCGAAAAACACAGCCAAAAATGTTTTTTCGGCGACCTGAAACCAATGGCGTTAGAATTCTGATAGTCGCAGACCGTTAGGAACAAATACGTTAAAAGTTTGGACCATTAGTGACCAATTCGTTAGTTGAGACCGGCAATGACCAAAAGACAATAGTTGGGACTAATAAAAACCAAATTTCCTTAATTAAATGACATCTTATTTATGAATTAAATGGCATATTTTATTATTAAGTAGTATCTTGCAAGAAATATTTTACTTGAAACATCAAAAATATTTGAAAGAGATCAAAAGATAACTTATTTCAAGTAGGTTCTTATAATTCTAGCTTTTATTTTATGATTACTATTCTTCATATTTTGTTCATAATTTATTTTTTTGGTGTTCTTCATGATCATACTAATTTTCTTAAAAATCACTATATTTTGGTTAAACAATCATGATGATCATCAAGCATAAGAATTTCATATGAATGATCATGAAAATTTATCAAAATTATATGATTCATCCACATGAGCATATCAAAATTATTTTCTTTAAATATACCATAAATACTACAAAGATCCATATTTTACATATTAGTCCTTATATTTTTCAAAAAATTTTAAATCACATACTAAAATTTAATATATACACTTTAGCACTCGTTAAGTGAAATTTGGCAAATCAAACCCTAAACTATATTTCACACTTACTTTCCTAATTATCTAAAATCTTCTATCCGAGTTAGTATACATAAAGAATTATAAGCCAGGTATGTGTGTATTTGACAAGCAAACGATTTTGTCTAAGGCTAGAGTGATGTATAAATCCCTAAGTAAAGATTCGAGTAAAGATTCGTTACTCTTACCTGGAAATCAAGTTGCTAGAGGTCATGCTCTTGATTTAAAAGATTACAATATACGACACTCTTTATTTGTTATACACATAATTAATTTAATTACTCACATAACTTAATCTATGGCATCCCTCAATTGGTTCAAGTACTTCTTACTCGTACGTGTTCGTGTTCATCAAACGATCAAGATGAGTTCATATAGCCCCCTTTTAAATATTTTTATTCATGGGTGGAAAACATGCAATATTCGTTGGTGCAACGTGTTTAAATATATGCTTGATCATAAATCCTATATACTTGTGTTATTAAAGGTGTATATATACATAATCGTATTGACAACCATTAACTTTGCGAAGCCCATGGTTGTAGCTGATAGATCTATTGGTCCAGTTAGTCCACTCAGGTTCCCAAGTAGGAGCTTCTGTATTCAGGGCCCGATGAAATCACTAATCATAAGTCTAATCAAAGGATTAGACGCCTCACAAATCGTGTCAAGAGGGTCGGTTGTGAAAATTCATAACTTATTGATACGTTATTTTTTTCTTGAAGAAAATAGTTACATCAATACAATGAACATTTTTCATTCTCTCTAATTTAATAATGATATTGTAAACTTTTTTTTATTAAAAAAATCAACATGCTATGCAGTGTATGAGTTACCCATCAAATCCCATCACCTCTCAAATAATATATTTCTTGAACTTTTCAGAATTTACGAATATTTAAGTTTCATGATTGAATTTCAAAAACTTAACTAACAAAACAAAGAAATCACTTTTCTTCAATCACACACTAACCTGTCCAAATTCAAACTCTTATTTGACAACACAATAGCTTAAAACAGGAACATAATAACCCACCCAAGCATACACCCATTGTGTCCACAAAAGAGACTTTTAACAAAATTCTTCTCCTTTAATCACACACACCCTAAATTATGTTAGGTATTACGTGTACGCGGCTGACCCGAAAGGAATCGGATAGGGCGACAGAAATCAATACAATACAACGGCTCGGGCCTTAAGAACTTAACGGTATTTCTAATTGATTTCTAAAACGGACAATAATATGAGAAGTAATAAACGCAGTGGAATAAATGACAAAACTAAACTGAAATCAGAACCTGGAACAAATGGTCCGCGGCAATAATCCTTCTGTAGCGGCCTGCTTCTGTTTCAGGTGATTGGCAAATTTGATGTTGGCTTTGACTTTTGATTCAAGAAAGAAACAATTGATTATATTAATAATAATATAATCGGATGTTGATTGACTTCACCACACACATGCACAGACTCAATTTCAAACAAACAACTTATTGCAATATAATAATTGTTGATGGCGGCAGAAAGTTCTCACAAGTCATGAACACAGATTGCAAATCAATAATATTGTATGTATTAGTGGTGGCAGTAGGTCAACGATCTCACAAACACTAATAACAATATTATAATAAAGCAATAATTAAACGTAAAGCAGTAAATAGGGACACGGGATTTACGTGGTTCGGTCACGGTGTGTAACCTACGTCCACGGGCAACGAACAGGGTCTCTTCTTTTATTGAGGTGCTCAAGAAATTACAAGATACAACATTGTTTATATAGGGAGGCTAACTAGGGTTTTTTTTTTCTTTCTCCATAAGTTACAAGAAATAATATAAAACGGGCCACTAAAGTTGAGTGGGTGACCAGCCCATTCAACCCTTCTAGTCTTCAACTGCCCAACCCAAGAAGGGCCGGGGCTACACCCGTATTAAACCCAACAATCTCCCACTTGGAGCCTCGGAACGTCTTCACTTGCTCCACCTGTAAACACACCAGTACTTGTAATCTTTTGTCTTCAATATAAACCATGTCCTTCTACCTGTTCGTCGCCACCTCCTCAACACTATTCCTGGAGACCAACTGAAGCTACACATAGCTTCAGTTTGTCCAAGGTCACAACCTTGGTAAACATATCCGCCGGATTCCTGTCTCCCCTAATGTTGTCCAACCGAATAGTCCCATCACTGACTAAACCCCGAATGTAATGATAACGCATATGAATGTGCTTTGTTTTACCATGATACACAGGATTCTTGGCTAATTTCACAGCACTTTCATTATCGCAGTACAATGGATAATCTGTTTGTTCCCTGCCTAACTCCTCTAAGAAAGTCCTCAACCAAACAAGCTCTTTACTCGCTTCAGCAGCTGCCATATACTCAGCTTCTGTGGTTGAGAGTGCCACACTCTTTTGCAGTCTAGACTTCCAACAGATTGCAGTATCCCCCATAGTGAACACATATCCCGTAGTACTCTTATAAGTCTCCTTACATCCGCCCAAGTCAGCATCTGAAAACCCTTTAAGAATTGCATTCTTGCCTTTAAAGCATAACGCCATCTTTGAAGTTCCCTTTAGGTACCTAAGTAGCCACTTCACTGCTTCCCAATGTGCTTTCCCTGGATTTGACATGAACCTGCTAATAACTCCCACTGCTGTGAGCGATATCAGGTCTCGTGCATACCATTGCATACATAAGACTACCCACTGCAGATGCATAAGGAATCTTTGCCATATCTGCCTTTTCTCCATCAGTACTAGGAGACTGATCCTTAGAAAGTTTAATATGACTACCCATAGGTGTACTTCGAGTAGCGGTTTTCTCATCGCTTATGTTAAACTTCTCTAAAATCTTCCATATGTATTTCTCCTGAGATAAAGTTAGAGAACTGTCCTTCTTGTTTCTGGTGATGCTCATGCCAAGAATTTGCTTGGCTGGACCTAAATCTTTCATTTCAAATTCTTCAGACATCTGTCGCTTCAACTTATTAATCTCTGACATGTCTGAACCGGCAATCAACATATCATCTACATACATCAGTAGAATGATATAAGAACTGGTGAATTTCTTGAGATAACAACAGTGGTCCATCTCACATCTTTTATATCCATTCATGCCCATAAAATCATCAAACTTGATATACCACTGCCTGGGCGCCTGCTTCAACCCATAAAGACTCTTCTTTAACTTGCACACCATGCTTTCTTTACCAACTGTTTGAAACCCCTCTGGCTGTGCCATGTAGATATCCTCCTCAAGGTCACCATGCAGAAAAGCTGTCTTCACATCCAACTGCTCCAGATGTAAGTTTTCTGCAGCCACAATACTAAGCACCAGTCTGATTGTAGTCATTTTTACCACAGGGGAAAATATCTCATTATAATCAACCCCATGCTTTTGTTGGAACCCTTTCACTACGAATCGTGCTTTGTATCTCTTTGTATCATCACTTTCATCCTTGATCCTGAATACCCATCGGTTCTGAAGCACTTTCTTCCCGGCCGGAAGCTTTGTAAGAACCCAAGTCTCGTTCTTGTTAAGTGAATCCATCTCTTCTCTCATCGCTTTCTCCCACTGAGACGAGTCTTTCAAGCTCATTACTTCAGAGTAACACTGTGGTTCACCATTCTCTGTCAGTAGAAGGTAATTAACAGAAGGAGAATATCTCTTAGGAGGTCTAATGGTTCTGGAAGACCTCCTAACCTCTAGCTGAGGTGTAATCATTTCTTGTTCTAGTGGAGACTGTTCAGTATTAGGCTCTGAACTCCCACTATCAGAGAAATCCTCAAATTCATCTGCATTTTCTTCCAAAACCTCTTCTGATGTTTCGGAGCTCTGACTATCAACCTTCTCACTTGAATCTTCAAACTCTACATGTTCTTTATCAACTTCTTGTGTGAATGACTTTCTATCTTTGTAAAGTCTTGCTTCATTAAAAACCGGATCACGAGCCCGACATACCTTTCTGGCCTCTGGATCCCAAAGCCTATAGCCCATCTTTGCGTCTCCATAGCCTATAAAAGTACACTTCTTCGCCTTAGGGTCAAGCTTGTCCCTCTCAGTATCTTTTATCCCAATGTAAGCATCACAACCGAACACTTTAAGATGTTTGAATTTAACCTCTTTTCCACTCCATACTTCCTCTGGAAGTCTGAATCCAAGAGGAACTGACGGTCCTCTATTTATAAGATATGCAGCAGTGTTGACTGCATCTGCCCAGAAGGTCTTTGGAAGCCCTGCATTTAACCTCATTGCCCTAGCTCTTTCATTCAGTGTCCTATTAATTCTTTCGGCTACTCCATTCTGCTGTGGCGTACCGAGAACGGTATTAATCATCTTTATACCCCTCTCAGCACAGTAATTAACGAATTCCTTGCTGATGTACTCCCCACCATTGTCAGACTTTAAACACTTCACTTTCAGATTCGTTTCCATCTCCACGGCTGCCCTCCATTTCTTAAAAATCTCAAATACCTCGAACTTGTTTTTGAGAAAATAGACCCATAGCTTCCGTGTAGCGTCATCAATGAAAGTAACGTAGTAGTTGGAGCCTCCTAATGATGATACTGGTGTTGGTCCATACACATCAGTATGAACGAGCTCAAGTTTCTTTGCTTTAAGTGTTTTTCCTGATTTTATGAAGGTGACCCGTTTCTTCTTGCCAAGCACACAAGGTTCACAGAACCCTGTATCAAGTTCCACCTTTTTCAAATCAGGGAATTTTCCTTTCTCTGACAGTATCTTCAAACCTTTCTCACTCATGTGGCCGAGTCGTTGATGCCACAAACATGATGGACTCGGTCCACTAGCCACTGAATTCACCTCTCCCGCTGAGATTTCTGCCATGTACAACGTACCCTTTTTCTTCCAGCGAGCAATTACCAAGTTACCTTTTATGACCTTCCATTGCCCTCCTCTGAAAGTAACACTATAACCTTCAACATCAAGCTGCCCAATAGAAATCAGCATCTTCCTTAACCCAGGAATTATTCTGACATCTTTCAGAGTCCATGTAGTTCCTAAAGAAGTCTAAAGTCGATATCCCCCATCCCGGTAATATCTAGAGCCTCATTATTCGCCAAACGGACTTTACCAAAGTTTCCTGTTCTAACATTCATTAGACTCTTTGTGCTAAACGTGGCATGGAAAGACGCACCAGAGTCCATGATCCAAGACTCAACTGTGTTCTCAACACAACAGACTAGGGCTTCATCATCTGAAACTTCATTTGTAGCAGCATTTACTTCCGAAGTAGATTTTACTTCCTTTTTCTGTTGAGGTGCTGGAGGGTTGGTACATTGACTTCTGAAATGCCCATTCTCCTGGCAATTCCAGCAGGTAATATCTTTTCTTGGTCTAGACTTGCTTCTTTTCTTAGATTTTGATCTACCCCTGTTGCCTCCTTTGTTCTTGCTTCTCCCTCTACCTTCAGCACTTAGCAAAGTGCTTGATGATTCTCCATTATTCCTCCTTCTAGAATCTTCATTCAAAATCAGGTCACGAACTTTGTTGAAAGTCAAGGCATCCGAACCAACTGAACTGGTGACTGCAGTGATTGTTACTGACCAGCTGTCAGGTAATGAAGACAAAAGTAGGCAAGCTTGCAATTCATTATCAATCTTGAACTTCACCGATGATAAACGTCTCAGGTGAGAATTGAAGGTGTATATGTGTTCGGTAACAGAACCTCCCTCTTTCATGCGTGTGTTTACCAACTCCCGGATTAGGAACACCTTATTTGCAGATGATGGCTTCTCATACATGTTTGACAACGCCTCCATGATTCCACGCGCTGTGGTTTCGTCTAAGATGTTGTACGCCACGTTCATAGACAAGGCAAGCCTAATTGTTGACTTCGCCTTCTTGTCAATAGCTTTCCACTCATCTGTAATCTTTTCTGGCGGTTCCTCCAAAGCCACATCTAGATCTTTCTGTATTAGCAAATCCGTGATTTGCATCTTCCACCATCCAAAGTTTTGTCCATCGAACTTCTCGATTTTCGTTTTACCCTCATCAGCCATAATACCGGAGATCAAAGAGTGAGAGCCAACACTGGCTCTGATACCACTTGTTAAGTATTACGTGTACGCGGCTGACCCGAAAGGAATCGGATAGGGCGACAGAAATCAATACAATACAACGGCTCGGGCCTTAAGAACTTAACGGTATTTCTAATTGATTTCTAAAACGGACAATAATATGAGAAGTAATAAACGCAGTGGAATAAATGACAAAACTAAACTGAAATCAGAACCTGGAACAAATGGTCCGCGGCAATAATCCTTCTGTAGCGGCCTGCTTCTGTTTCAGGTGATTGGCAAATTTGATGTAGGCTTTGACTTTTGATTCAAGAAAGAAACAATTGATTATATTAATAATAATATAATCGGATGTTGATTGACTTCACCACACACATGCACACACTCAATTTCAAACAAACAACTTATTGCAATATAATAATTGTTGATGGCGGCAGAAAGTTCTCACAAGTCACGAACACAGATTGCAAATCAATAATATTGTATGTATTAGTGGTGGCAGTAGGTCAACGATCTCACAAACACTAATAACAATATTATAATAAAGCAATAATTAAACGTAAAGCAGTAAATAGGGACACGGGATTTACGTGGTTCGGTCACGGTGTGTAACCTACGTCCACGGGCAACGAACAGGGTCTCTTCTTTTATTGAGGTGCTCAAGAAATTACAAGATACAACATTGTTTATATAGGGAGGCTAACTAGGGTTTTTTTTTTCTTTCTCCATAAGTTACAAGAAATAATATAAAACGGGCCACTAGAGTTGAGTGGGTGGCCAGCCCATTCAACCCTTCTAGTCTTCAACTGCCCAACCCAAGACGGGCCGGGGCTACACCCGTATTAAACCCAACAAATTATCCATATCATATTTTCATCAATCTCCTTAAAATACCATATTAATCAATCACATATGCTTTTATGGACTCACCAGTTAAGTTTCGATCAGGAAAGAAAAACTTTTTAATCAGGACATGGGATCGGTACCGATCCTCTCCCGACCCCTGCAAGAAAATGGTAGCACCGGAAGGGTTTTTTTCCGGTGTATGTTGGACCGGAGAAACAGTGGTTTGCGGTCAAGGCAATGTATGCAAACCATCCGTTGTTTCAGATGCTTTTACAAGATGCTGAAATCAAATACGGGTATAATACACCTGGCCCTATATTGCTTCCATGTGAAGTGGATTTTTTTTATAGGGAGCTGACAGAGATGGAAGCTAAGGAAATGGAGCCCCGTGGGTTCAGGTTTGGATACGGGTTGTGTAGCCCGTTTAATCTTAGTCGGCGGTTGGCGGACGCGGGTGGAAGTCGGATGGGCAAAGGGTATGGTGGTTATGGAGTTCTTACATCGTCAAGGTTGGTAAAGATGAATTAAGTTTGTACATGCATGGTGTCCAAATCTTTTTAGCTTTGTTCATAATCCATATCTATATAATAATTTTGCTCAAATATTATTTTCTACGTATATGTATTTAATGTTAAAAATAATCTAACTTTTTGATATAATTAATATTAGAGGAGTTTAAGTGAGGCATTATGTAATTGTTTAAACGAAAATTGCTGATGCTTATTATTTATACAAAACATAGCAAAAAGATGGGTTAGAAAATGATATATATGTACATGCAATTGTATTGAATTTTAATGAGGTAAATTGGATTTTTCAAACTATCACAAATCGGTCTCCTTAGTGACACTTTAACCAATGTCAAGCTAAATTTGATTTTAAAACTTTAGTTATGTTAAAATGATGTATACAAGTTACCACCTACTCTATAGCAAACCAAGACCCATTTGTACCCAGTCACATGTTTAATGGACGACCACTAAATCATGGAAAATGTCCATTTTTCAAATAAACATTTGTTCATTTAAATGGGGTTTTTTTTTTCTAAAATGTACATCCCAAATTAAAGTCGACATGTCTATTTAATAATAATCACCCGGCTAATTTTTTCAACCAAATCAGCTCACGTCACATGTTAATATCCCATCGATACGTCTGAATTTCACAAAAAAAAATCGAAGGGGAATTTTTAGGCGTTCTGACATGATTCTATATGTCTTCCAACGAGATATTTTTGGCTTCTGGCGAGATTTTTTTTTTTACTTTTGACGAGTTTTATCTCCTCTTCTGGTGGAAATTTTTTTGGCTTTCGTTGAAATTCTTTTTTATGCGTGGCTGAATCACGTTGATTAAAAATCTCGTCGGATGATGATTACTAACTAGACGGGTCAACTGAATTTGAAGTGAATATTTTAGAGAAGGTTGGTCAAATAAATATTATGTTTACTTTAATTTGACTTGCATTTTGGTATTTTGTCTAATCCCTGTGTATGTTGGTTTTATTTTTGGTCCAAAATATTGAGACTAATTTATATTGTTTCATATTTATTACTAACAATGCATCATGCCTTGCATCCTCTCAAGTACATCTAAATCTACACCATATCCGATTTCATCATCATGAATTCATGATCATCATCTTTATGGTTTTAAGTTTTAACCCCTACCAAATTCAGCTTCAAGCCTTCTTTGCCTGTTGATTTTAGCAATAAAATCCTCAACTGACTTGTTCAACTCCTCAACTACTTTATCCTCTTGCTCCAAACAACCCAATTTGTCCTCATCGTTCCCACGAGATTCAACCATTTGAACAATACCAGACTCACAACTTTCCTCCTCATTACATATTTCAAAAAACTCCTCGTGTTTGTTTTCTTCACAAGCTTTCGATTCAAATATCTCGACTAGTGAATTTTGTGATGGACCAACAACTTGAAGTTGATCTACGTGTTTGCATTTGCATTTGCATTTGTCATGACAAACATCATTGTAAGCCTTAGACATAGATGCAAAAAAGTTTGATTCTCCCAGTAGGAAGATGACGATGAGGTTGCCCACAATAAACAACACCTTACTTGTGAAGAAACACGAAGTTATCTTCGGGAGAGAGAAGAAGAAAAAGACATTGAAAGTTGCACAAAACGGAGGATACCATAAAGGGCTAGAACAAAACGGGGTACATGCTAATGCAGTCAAAGAATACAAGATAAAGTCGTTTAACAATTGTTGTGCCTTATGCTTCTTGATTGCTTGATTCTTGTAAGCATGTATCCTTAAAGGATCCATTCTCTTTATGTGTTTTTAGAACAAGAAACAAATCTTCCTAAAGAAAGATTTGAAAAAGGGTTGTTTTATATATGGTTACACTTGTATTCTAGTTTCATATGGCTGAACATAGAGCAATGGTGATGTTAGAATATATAGGGAAGGAAAGGAGGTTTATTTAGTGGGTCTTCCAGAACATATGTTTTTTTTTCAAGTAATAGTGTTACTTTTGGTAAAGTTAAGGGTGATTGATTGTTTAGTGGGGAATTATTGCGTTACCTTTTTTTAGTTGCATAGGATTTCCTACTTCTCTTATTGGAGGTAGTCCATTACTCTACTTTTATAAGAAAAAATCACGAATAGTAGCAAATGTTACGTGTCATTTTATTAAAAAGATAGCAATTGAGAATATTTTACACTTTTCTTTTCATTGATATAGTAATATAAATCAAAATTGCAATAAATCTATGATTTAGTAGATTAAGAATATTTTATTGTATATGTAATGTTGTTTTTCGAAGTCTCAGCTTCTTGCTAGGACGTGTATTTATATAAAATGACACCTTTTCAATAAAAAAAATCTTTATTTTATAAAGCTATGATTATATCATATAACTTATACCACAAAACCTTTGATATATCTTAATGTTTCTAAGCTACAATTGCTAATTTTGTTATTATGAACTTAAGTTTCAAGTTACTTTGATTTAACTTTTAGGGACTTAGAGCAATTGCATTATATGCATCGTCTTCTCTTCTATCTTTATTTTTTTTTCTTTTTAAATCTGCTAAAAAGTAACTCCATCCAATCCATCATTTGTTTACCTTAATCTTAAATTATAAAAAGTTGTTATACCAACTTTTTATATATGAAGTTACTATTTATTATTTTTTATATTATTGTGAGTGTATAAAAACGAAAAATATAATAAAATAATTATTTGTGAGTAAGATAAACATAAAAATGGTGGATAGGTAGTGAGAGATTTTGACAATGAGTATTAAATTTTAAATGTATAAATTTTAGTTTATAAAGTAAAAAAATGATGAATGAAATGTTGATAGTTAAATATATTTCATAAATTAGTTGTTAAATCTCTTGACCAAGATCAAAACATTGCTATAACTAGACTAGATGATTCTTATAGTAAACGTAATAGATATGATCTTAATAAAGCATACTCAAATGTTTTTTATTTTTCAGATTTAGATTAACTTTTTATAGTTAGGATTTAGGACCCGCGTTTCGCGACGGGACCGTTAAGTTGAACAAAAAAACATAAGTAAAAGAGTTAATCTATAAACTCGTTACAAGTCGACACGAAGTCAGTCTGTATCAAGTTACTAAATCAAAACTAAACAAAATAAATAAACCCGTCAATGCCAAAATACAAAAAATTATATCATATGTAGAACAAAAAAAACGACACGTTACAACTGTAAACTAACACAAATTCGGTTAGTATCAGCGGTACCAACACAAATGCGTAAATATAAATTAGTAAGCCTAAAAAAATAGTTTAAGGCGAGGTATCAAACGTTGAAACGCGGATATAAAATCATGAGACGATGAGATATTTTTAAATCATGAAAAAAGTTTCAGTCATTCTAAAGACGAACTATGACAAAATAGGAAAACAAAGTTTGAAAAAATCGTTTAAACAACCGACAAATAAAACATGTAAAGCCGACACTTGTCCTAGTGTAGTGTTTAAAAATATAAATTGTAAATGTTTTATTTAGTTTAAACAAAAAATAAAATAAAAGAAATAAAAACAATTATTTTTATTTATGAAATTAAGGCTAATAATTTAATTGTTATAATTAATAAAATATTAAATAGTAAATTAAATAGTAAAATTGTGAGTATAATTCATTCCTCCTTATATATATACTAGTTTTTATCCCCCGTATTACGGGAATTGTTTTATATTATTTGTCATAATATTTATTTACTTTTTTTTATTTATATTTTTTTATTGTATAAAAGTTAATAATATACTTATGGTTTGATGATAAATTGTTTGACAAATAAATGAGATGTTATAACCCGGTTTAAAAACTATATGGTTTTGATGAGACCCAAGACCCGTTTATTTCTTTTACTATAAAATTGGTTTTTTAATTATAAATAATATTTATGAAAGTTAATAATATACTTATGATTTGATGAGACCTAAGACTCGTTTATTTTATTTTTACTATCAAATTGGTTTTTTAATTTAAATAATATATATATCTTTTTTAAAATAAATAAGATATTAGTTTTTAGTATATCGTATTTTATAGGATTTTTACATCAATAATTTGGTGAGAATAATTTTTTATTTATGAAGATGTTATAAACCGTTTAAGGAATATATGTGTTTGGTAAGACCCATACCCCATGAATTCGGGTCAAATGCATGAGAATCCTTCAATTAAAAATCAAGCAAATCTGGTGACTCCAAAAAAAAGGGGGAGTGACCACATCGCGACAGATATGATTTTTATGTTTTCGTTTATATATATTATAGATTAATATATACGTTTATGAAGTGAACTGTAACACAAATTAAGGTAGAGAAAAAATTAAGGTGTTGTTGATTTAAAGAGTGATTTAAAATAGTGGAGGCAAACATAACGTATAACCTAAGAGTGCCTCAATTTCACTTGCGATTTCGCTTATGATGGTCCAACCTATACTTCAACCCTTTTAATTTTTTTTAAGTTGTTTCTAAACATTCCGTTTTTAAGTTGTTTCTAAACATTCTATTATTGTCATGTTTGAATTTGCAGATTTTTTGTTTGTTTGTTTTTATTTCTTTTGTTGAATAAAAGTTTAAATCTACATTTTTATTATAGATTTTTTTAGTGATGTAACTTAACTAGGTTAGGTACCCATGTGATACACGAGTTGGATAAATTATATTATAAAAAAGTCAGTGAATCTAAAGATGCACTTAAAGCATCTAATAAATTACAATGAAGACAAATAGAATTACATGACAAAACTCTCTAAAAATCTCATTATATACAACGTTCGTAGTCTTTTTTTAAACTTGACAATCTTCATAAAAAATGAGTACTTTGGGTCCTCTTGTTTTAACTCTAGACAACGCAACATATAACTGGCCATGAGCGAAAACTGGTTGTCTAAAAAATAAACCAACCCTAGAAAGTGATTGGCTTTGGCTTTGGGTTTTATTGATTGTCATTGCAAAATAAACAGCAACCGGAAACTGCATCATTTGAAATCCGAACAGAATTTTTTATCTGTTGGTATAAGATTTGTTCTTAAAATATAAGTGCGGTCACCAATATTGGTACCAGACATGACAACTTCAATAACACGATTATAAAGTCTTTTTACCTGTAGTCTTGTTCTATTACATAGACCATTTTTTTGGTAAACATTTCTAAGAGGGTGTTTGGCATAGCTTATGTTTTTTTGGCTTATGCTTATTTCATTACATAAATAAGCTAAAAAATCATCTTCACACAAGTTTCTTCAAATTAGCCTATAAAAGCTAATAAGCTTAAGCTTAAAAGGCTAAACCATACATCAAAGTAAGCTTATTTTATATAAAAAAAGCTATAAGCTTGGTTAAAAAAGCTAGGCCAAACACCCCATAAGTAGCAAGATCGGTACTCCAACTTTTCATACTAACTTGTGAGTTGACATTCCATAAATTTTTAATCCATTTAAAACATCAGGAGAGTACATATTTTCTTGAAGCGTGTCACGAACATTTTCATCTGGACATATACTATCAGAGCTAAGGTATTCTTTCTCTTCTCCTAGAAACATGGACAACAAACGATCGTTAACTTCCTCAACGACCTCATTTGTTGGCGAGTAAGGCTCATTCATTAAAGAAATCTAGATTTTCATAGTCTCTGAGGATACAAGGATATACAAAGTTAATTAATTGTGAAATAGGATCACTGGTATCCTTAATAAGAAGATAGTCAGGAATATCAAAAGTCGCGTCACCATCATTTTGACCACCAAGTTTTCCCTCTCCTAGATCCAAAAGCCAATTAGCCAACTCTTTTGTTTCTTGTATTTTAGATTTGTCACTTCCAATGGTTAACCTTATGCTTTTTGTTAGTTTAAGTAGTTTGCAAATACCCCAAAAGTAGGATGAACACAAAGATGCATTAACAATGTCTTGCCTCGTGCCGCCTTGAACAATAGGAAGAGTTTGTCTAAATTCACCACCAAAAACGACTTTTCCACCAAATGGCCTTTCATAATTAATGTTACCATTTTGACCAACATGTCTCTCAAGGTTCTGTCCAAAGCTTCAAACGCATGTTTATGAGTCATAGGTACCTCATCCCATATAAATAACTTTGTTTTCTTTAATAAATGGGCAACATCAGTGTTTTTTTAATGGCACAAGATGAAACCTCAGTAAGATTTATAGAAATTCCAAACCTTGAATGTGTTGTTCGATCTTCCTCCCGACAATAATAAAGATGCAATGCCGCTTGAAGAAACATTCAAAACTATTTCTCCTTTGGATCTTATTGAAGCAGAAAGTGTCTTTTACAAAAAGGTTTTACCAGTTCCGCCATAACTATAAACAAAGAATACAATATTAGTTTTGTACATATTGTAAACGGTTATATGGTTACCATACACTAAAATTAACAATATTTAGAATTGTAATATTTAAATAACTTATGCGGCTAATTTATGCAGGTAAGTATAATATGTAAATTTAATATTGATGTGATGATTGATAAGGCTAATAAGGAATGTTTTAAATCTTAATTAAAATTGTATTTTAAATATTAAATTTAATTAGAAACTAGTATTAATACCCGCCGCGTTGCGGCGGGTGGCGTAAAGTTGGGAAAAAGATACAATTTTATGCTACGGAAACACAAACTTATCACCAATTTGCTTTGAGTGCATCTGCAACGTCACTCAATTAAGTCTTTGGTGTCCAGGTAATGCTCCATATAATTGTTGACCTAACTTTCTGATTCTCATCCATGTTTGCATGACCAACTGCATTATTTGGGTTACCACCTAAAATAAAATCAAACAAATGGCTATTAGAAAATAAACTAAATAAATTATAAAAGAGACCTAAACAATAAGAAATTACGGTAATACCCTTTTTGTTGTAGTCATGGTAAAAGCACGGTAGGTGATGATAGCAAATTAAGTTTACTCCTTGTTCATGGTTTTTCAAACTAATAATCAGGAGAAAGAATATTGCCTACTTTTAAAGATCCCATTATCAATATTCTGCCATAAGGTCATTCACTATGTTGTTAGAGGATCTGAATACATGCTTCACATTGGTTAACTTGATTGATTTAACTATCTGCAATACATATCGGTACATTGCGTATAATGTACCGGAATCAATGACGACAGTTGTTACCCGCACTTGCGAACCACCACTAATCGGCCCTCTCGTAGGCGACCAGAACCCTAGCACCTAGCACCGCAATATGGCATATCGATTAGTTTTATACAAATATAGCATATATAGACACTAAAATAACAACAAAAACATGACACTTTGGCAAATGAAAGCTGCAATTTTAGTTGCAAATTGACCTATTAATGTACAATATGCAATAATGCTACATGTAAACTTCACCTGCAATATGACCAAAAATCCAAATAACAATCTGACAATTAACAACATAATGCATGCTAGAAGCCTAGAAGTACCATATTACTATATTAGGAAAGTATTAAGTATGAACCTGGTGAACATAGTAGTCCCTAAGGCTCAGAAATTTTGGTTGTGGCTGCAGTAAGAACCCATTTAATAGCAAACAATAGAAGCTAGCACAGAAGCGAAACATCACTGTCTAACCTCTGCCGCCTTTTCAAGTGAGAATCGATCACAAATGCATAATTGGGGATGAATGGGTTTTCGATCTATACGTTAGGTTGTGTGTGCGTGTATGTAAATTTAGTTAGGTTTAGGTGAATTTCAGCCTTAGCGCTTCCATCATTATCCTGTCTGCATATGCAATTTCAAAATCAGAATGAGATTATTAGACCTTTCAAGCATTTCAAATAGCATAAAACAAAATCATAGTTCACATGTGACATTCCCCAAACGAAACCTAGCATTTCATCAAACAGTTCAACAGGCAAGAAAAGAAAATGCAAGCACGAATGTCAACATTCTAAAGAAGAAATATACGTACCGACAACCGTTGACGGTAAGTTTGTCGACGAAAGCTTCCAATTAAATCACCACATGTCATCGAAGGGAGGATACATTCTTCGTTTGGCGGCCATAGAAGGTCTCTGTATTTGTGTGTTCAGAGTTCATAAAAAGTAAATTATGAAAAGGGTATGCTACGTGGACCACTCTCACATCAACTAAAAATGTACAACGATGATAGCTAGAAATACAACACATATTAGCGTAAATTCAAAGAAACAGTAATTCCGAGTGTGATAAGCAACTTGAAAAATATAATATATAATAATTACATGAGTGTGCCACTTGTCAAAATATTAGACTAACTAAGGGGTTTATGGTTCAACCAACATTTTTATTTATTATAATAGTAGATACTTTTTAAAGGTTCAATTTCATGCTTTATTTAGTTATTAAATTTAACTTTTTTTATTAGATATTATATATGATAAATTTCCATGAGTGGGTGTCACAAGCATATTTTTGATTATTTTATTAGTTTTTTTAAAAGAAAAATAACCTAAACGGGTTTTTTTAAATATATTAACTTGATAAAAAAAATTTAGTTCTAGAATCGCAACGAACCTAACTGATATCGATAGAATTTGTGTTACACCTCCGTCGTTTTTGTTTAAATTAATATTTAGTTTGATGAAATTATTTTTTGGGTTTAGTTCCGAAACTGTAACGAACTTAACCAATACCGACTAAATTAGCATTGGGTCGCCGCCGCAACACCCATATTTTATTGATCAAATAAACACCATTTTAAATTCGTTAATATTTTTTTTTATCATAAGTCATGCGAATGTTACCACTATTATGACGTTTACTAATTTAATATTTGGGTTTATGTCGGCACCAAAAAGTTGGATGGGTGTCGATACTAATTCTTGGCTTCTGATAATTTATATTAATTAGACCTAGATGGTTTTAATTAGAAGTGGTAAGATCAATAAACTTTTCATTCATTTCAACTTTAGTTACGGATTTACATAATCATCAAAATTATTAGGTTTTAAAACCTAGATGACCTCATGAGTTGATTATTGGGTAATTATTAGAAGTTTCAGTTTTATGGATTAGCTTTAGGTTGCTATCATTTTCAGGATTATAGGCGTGTAAGAGTTGGAGCGGTATGGTGTTGAAGAGGTGTCTAATAGAAGTTAAATTCGGAGTAAAAATTAATGACTCTCTTCTCCCAGCCTCTTGTACTTATGACAAGTCAGTATAAGGACTTTTACTTCTCCCAATGACCTTAGAAACCTTTAGGAAACATGATGCTTATGGTCGATATTTAAAGACCAATATATTCTAATAGAGAAACAAGTTAATGATGTTGGTCGTTGAAGTTTTTCTTAGTGAGGAGTATTTTTGTTTTGGTAAGAATCCGATTATACCAGCATTTAAGCAACAATGAAACTTTTTGTAAAAGAATCATTTGATTCTAAGGAGATAAGTTTTGATGGAGAACAATGTCATGATGAAGTAGTATCTTGTACAAGAGGTATAAATTGATATGATATCTAGTATTCATTCCCCACATCTTGTAAATCTTGCAAGTTATGATTAAAACACTTAATGATCCCACTGATCTTCGATCTCTCTAGGAAAGTGATAAGAGAAGTTTCAATGATGTATGTGACGTGGGAACCTGTCATTCATATGTTAGACTTGATTTGATTTTCTTAAGATCAAATTGTCATAATAAACATATGAGCATATAAAGAAGAAATCGTATTAAGTATATATGAGTAGATCTCTTTAAGACCCTGGACCATAGAAAACAAATTAGATGCATGTATATAGTCTTTTAAATTATAAAAGAATTATGTCAGAATATTCCGTTTGGAATAAGTTCCACGAATGTCAGTGAAAAATAACTTCTGGGGAACCCATACTTAGCCAAGAAATGTTTAGGGCATTAACACATGATTTGATATCACTTAGAATGAGATTAGATGAAAAAATCATCATCAACAACAATGTCATGATTTCTCATAAAATTTGGTTTTAATGAATGAAATTTATAGGTCTCATTTGTCTTTTGTTAAGTTCTCATTTGTATGATAACAAAAGTTGTGAAAATGTATAGTATCATTTAGTTTTATCTTATAAATGTTTCTATCAAGATATTGTTAACAAAAAATATGAGTTTGACGTAAGAGTGACTTTATGTTGGCTATGAAAACCTCACAACTGTAATAATGTAGCTTAAATATTAATACTAAATTACGAATATTTTCCAGAATTTTGTAAGTATCATAAAGCGTAATTAGAAGACAATTTATTCTGGTTCAAATACAAAAAATCATGTTAGGTATTTGTTGAATTTATGGTAAGGAAACTTGTAGAACTAGACTCAACTTGTCATGCGTTAATTGGAATATTAAGATTAGTAGACTCAAATATCATTTATATATGACTACCAATTTTAGCCAACTGTTTTTTGAATTATGGATAGTCTTGTTACTAATGCCTAGTGTAATGGCATATATCTGAAGTGAGACTTCTCCTTGTAAAACTTAAAGCTGTAAGTTATACTTGTATTTTGTCTACGGACCTTAGCACAATCCTCTTTTAGGTTTTAGTGGTAGTGAGATGAATAATATGTTATTTCCAGTGTTAGATATTTCTTTTTTTGTACATATGTTGCTGATTAACGCACTCATTTTCCTTTGGTACTTCTGAGTATTATAGTTGATTTTTAAGGCATCAAATTGTACTATTGAAAAATTTAGTATGTAATGTACTATAAAATTGTATTTATTTTCTGTGTGACCCCTTAATTTTTTAGGTCATGGTATTATACATTATGATGTATTTAAAAATGCCATTTAACCTTATAATTAGAATTTAGAAGGAATGCATGCTTCTTAGTTATTTTGATTAGTCTTATGAAAAACTGAATCTAGAATAACTCTAGTCATACATTATTTAAATGAGTTCTTGAATATCACAACATACATTATGTTTGACTCATCCTATTTGTTATGCTCTAATTTTCAATAGAATGATTGTTATAAGAAATGAAAGCAGGATCGTCATATCATGTCTTAAAGAATAATAAAAACCGAGAAAAGCTAAATGTTTGTTGAAACTTTTTATGAAGCAAAACTCATATTGGTATTCAAGATTCAGAGTGGATAATTTGGACGAGATACTGATTTAAAGAAGAAAGTTATAGTGAGTAATGTTACAAGGGTATTTTAAGGCAGGCTAAAATTTATGATCATTAGATTAATGAAGGATCATTAATGTAAGGATCATCATTTTTTACCTTCGATTTTTAATTAAAGATATGATATGTTTATTATTAACATCAAACTAATAGGCTATATAAAAACTTCTACTTGAACAAAAAATAAATCACATATAGGCAAAATTAAAATTTAATTAAGTATGTGTGCAAAATAATTGTAACCATCATCATTGGACAAAAGTGAGACAATTATTTTAATTATACATGTGTTAGCTTGCTAGATATAAATGTAACACATCACCTTTGGACAGAAGTGAGACATTTAGATCATGTTAGGCAAAACAAACAAAGCTTGTAGTTAGACCTGAATGATAGGATAAATGTAGCACATCACCTTTGAGTAAAAGTGATACATAAGAAATTCATTCAGGTTAAGATTTTTATGTTTGGTAAAATTTTATAAGATTTAATTGTTTAAAAAAACATTTAATTAGTTAATAGAAGATAGTTTGCGGGAATTAGTTCTCGGGAAAATAAGAGTTCTCGAAAATTAGTTCTCGGGAAATATAAGTTCTCGAGAATTTGTTATCGGGAAATACGAGTTCTCGGATAACCTAGTTCTCATAAATCAATTAGGTTTTCTGGAATTTTATGATTCCGACTTTTAGTTGGTTTTTGGGATTTTTGAGTTCTCGAGAAAACAGTTTCTGAGAATTTGGAGTTTCCGGAAACAATAAGTTTCCGGCATTTAAATCCCGCAAAAAGCTACGATTTTTAGTTCCTGCAAACAAATATTATCCGCAAACCTATTTTATGACCCGTAATCCTTAAACAATGAAGACCCGTAAACTATTTTAAGCGTTAAGATTTTGTCCAAATTCAAGGGGATTGACTTTATCTCCAAATTGTTATTTTTGAAAATATATATTTTATTAATTATATATTCATATTTTAAAATATCTTGAGGATAAAGTTTAGTCAATAGTATAGGAAAAACATATCATAATTCCAATTCCAAACCAAAATATGCTAATTTTTTTCAGGAAAAACATATCATAATTCCAATTCCAAACCAAAATATGCTAATTTTTTTCAAATATTTTGATGAACATTAAGAACATCATCGAAGAAGGTAACCTTAAATGTGTGAAATCAAAGCTTTAATGATGATTTTAAGATATTTTGAAATTCTAGCATGGTTAAAATATGGATTTTCACGGGTTTTTTAATTTAAGTTGTTTATTTAAAACCCGTTTTTGTTTAGATCTAAGAACAATGAAACCAAAAATTAGGGTTTATCAAGTTTTTAGTCCATGTCTTTCGTTTTAGATTCGGTTTTATTCAAAAATGAAGAATTGATTAATCAACATTGTTTTGATACCACATGTTGATAAGTTCTTTATGTTAGTAATGGAAAAACATGATTAAGTGATAAACCTATTATTATATGCGTACATGTTGCATCATGGAGATTATTAACCGCATCAGAGAATGATGTAGACGACATGATTGTCAGATCGGTTGAGTTTACCTTTAGGATATATAGTTAAGGATGTGAATTAGGGTTCTTGAGATGAACCCGATTTTTGGGAAATAGGAGGCATACAAAATTGTTATGTGTGTTTGATTAGTTAATTATGTTATTTTCTCCCTTTATATACAACAAATTGAAAACTTTTTATTAGCTAGTAAGGGTAATGCGGTCTATCAATAATTACCAAACTAATATATAATAAAATATAATTAATATTTTAATATATCTTAAATATATATAAACGAAACCTTCAAAAGCTCTCTGGTTGCTTCCTACATTCTCTCAAGCAACCATATTGCTTTATTTGCAACCATATTGCTTTATTTGTAAATGAAGGTTTCTTATGCATTTGATCTGAATTCACGGGCATGAGTTTTACTAAACCCAGATAGCCATTGAATGAGTTATAACATCTCATTTAATTAAAAATTAATCTCACCAAATATTTGATATGAAAATCCTATAATATAGGGATTTACTAAAACTTAATATCTGATTTTTTAAAGATATTATTTATAATTAAGAAACAACTTTATAGTAAAAAAAATAAGCACGTCCTGGGTCTCACCAAACCTATATATCTTTTAAACCGGATTATAAAATCTCATTTATTTGTGAAACCATTTTATCATCAAATCCTAAGTATATTATTAATTTACAATAAATAAAACTAAAATCTAATAAAGTTTATAAATATTATAACGGATAACGCAAAACAACACCATAATACGAGAGACAAAACTAGTTATAATTATAATGACCACATATAAATATATATAATTATATATTTATTCTTACATGACTTATACATACATGAACGGATTTTTTTATTTCCTTTTTTTAGTCATTATGATTATTTCTTATATTCAAAAAATGAATGGTTTAGATTAGTTTAAAATTAGTAATCTTTTACTGGTCTATAGGAACCACATAATAATATGAATAATTCATATTATTTCAATACTAAAAAAAATTTGCTTCACTTGTAAGCAGAGATAGTGGCAAACATACTTTTAAAGCTTTAGAGGTAATTGTAGCCTTAATCTTTTCAATACTAAAATATATGAGGCTGATAAATTTTGAAGTGTGTTATACGTGCTAAGTTATGTGAAAGTGGGATGCAAACTATAATTATCTATATTATATACAATACATAATTAATAAGGAAATTAAGACACTTAAGTTTTAAGTAATTTATAACTTAACTAACACAAATGGTACAATTTACATAGCATGTTGAAGATGAGCAAAATAGTCTACTAGAAAATATGAAGCACGTAAACTTCAATTCTTTAAACAAAGTTACAATATTGCCCTGTATACTTTAATTTACTTTTGTAAACTTAAGTAATAGTTATAACATTAGTCCTTAAACTTTTAACCATATATAACTTTTGATTTCACATTTAACCCAACTTCCACCCACTACTTTTAAATGGTCAAAATTTTTTCATAAGCTAATGTTTTTTTAAAAAACCGGCACCATAAAAACGAGAATTTTGTTCTCTTTAATTTGAGTATGATAATGCCTTAGTTTTTTAGTAAAAAAATTAACATTTACGTAGCGTGTTTGCAATCCATTTTTGATGGTTTTTAAATAAACAATTAGTAGCGGTTTTTTATATTTGTAAACCGAAACAGAACCGTTAGAAATTGAAACCAAAGAATTATCAACGTTCTGTGTTCCCGATACATCGCGCGTGCACCAGTCTAGCATGAAGTAATAGAGATGAAAGTTGAGGTTGTATTAAGAAGATATGCAAGTCGTTAACGAGTGAATCCAAGCAATTATAGTGCTCCCATCATTTAAATATCAACCCCACCATTTAACCCATGTTTATACCTCATGCTCCACAAGAAAAGCTTTTTTAGGCAGGGGAAATGTTGTAAAAGTAGGTCTACAAGGCCGAGTACTCGCTACAAGGCATGGTGTCGAGGCGAGTTTCTTTAACTCCGCCTAGTTGCTCAGAATCGATTAAAGTTGATCAACTTTAGCCATAATCATATATAGTCAGTCAACTTTGACTGATTTTGACTTAAATAAGTAAAACATAATTCGTATTCCTATAATATTAAAGAAATAAAATCATTGTTTCAATTAATAATTAGCAATTTTAGAATAATTTAATATTTAAAAATGTATTTCACTTATTTATATTGATATTCACTTATTTTGTTTTAACTATTAGTAAACTTATTGTATTTGACACATAAAAATCTTCAAAAAATTATTTGCTTTATATTTACCATTTCCGAGGTCTCTCTGAGTACACCCAACTCCCTAGTCGGTCGCCTAAGGACTTTTACAACCTTGGGCAGGGGAGAGATGAGCTTCGTCTCACGTCTCTAGTGACCAGGGGGCTTCATGGTGTTCCGATGGTGTCATTGACGTCACGTTAGCATCCCAGTGACCATTAGTGATCCATACCTAATGGTCTACTAGCTTTCAACTTTGGCCATCAAAGTCTAAGAAGCAAGTTGAAAAGTTTTAAAATTTAACTTTCGCCATCAAAGTCAATTGCTATTAAACTTTAGTAGCCAAAGTTTTACGTCATTACACTTTTGGCACAAGACTTTTAGCGTTTCAAATTAAGCTACAAAACTTTTCTTTGACGACACTAGAACGAACTGAGCCAATACCGACTGAGTTACTATTGCAACACACCGGTTTAAAGCAGCTATAGAGAGAGGATTCGAATCCTTTCATGTATCCAACGAGGTAACCGGCGTAAGCGTTAGAGTTCTTTCGTAAACCAAGTTTGAAGCGTCGTAATGGGCGGGGTCAATGGCGGGATCATCAACTTGATTTTTTTTTTTGAAAGGACTACTTGAATTATAGCATTTTCTATGTTTAGAAAGTCTTACCCTGAAGGAAAATACAAGAACATTTATTAACTAAGGGATTTTCTAAGCCACTCTATCCAAATATCCAATATAATTAGACTTTACGACTATATGTGACAACCGACTCTTTTCGGTCAATATCCGTACATACCAAAAAGGTGATTCCATGTCATAAGCTCATATTCGACTTGATTTGGATTAACTAGGTCATGTAAGGTCTATAAAAGTCATACATATCACTATCGTATATTGAGTGCTTTAGGGAATTACTGGGTCACGAACACAAACTTCCCGACTAATATGAGCGTTGGTGAACACATATATGAATCCAAAATTAAGTCCATTGAGCCATAACACAAAATCAATTTGTTACACACTCAAATCTCGCATTATAATGCCAAATACACAACAAATGGCTCATATGCTTGTACTTTCACGATTTTACGTCTAAATACTATCTACATATGAACGAGCCTATACAATATGTGTTTATAACCTATGTAAGACACATTAAAAATATATTAATGCACTAGTTACATATTGCTACATCTAGTGATTAATTCATCCTACATAGGGTGTTCATTTCATCCTACACATGTTGTAACACAAAGACACTTATAACTACCAAACACTTAACCTACCTAACTTAACTAATCATTAACAACATATAACCTAACCAAACTAACCCCAAACCACCCCATTTCTCCCTCTTTGGTCATGAATACCCACAAAGGGCCCCCTCTTTTCTCTTGTCTTTCAACCAACAACCCTAACACATTGCTTCCTTATATCCCTACACATCTTACATTTTATCACCTCATTCACAAAACACTCTTCTAACTCCCTACACTTCCAAATCACTAATTTACACTTGAAGATAAAAATAATACTTTACCCATAAAATATCCTATTGGATTCACTCAATTTGGACAAGATTTCGACACCCAAATCAGCTCCACGGCAAAAATGCGCAGATCCGGAGCTGTTGTTATACTTGTTGTTCAATGATTGATTTGAGGTATCAAATGAAATCCAAATTGTTTGAATCTTTTTCCTACTTTCTAGGAACTCATTGAAGTATAACACATCCAAAATTCATAGGCATTGTATCCTGTTTGCACCATCAAACTAGTCCAACATGCAACACCTTTCTTTTTGCCATCATCAAGAGCTTGTAAGATCAAGTTGTTTAAAGGCATTCATAGTCTGTTGAAGCTTCAAGATCTTCTCTTTCTCTTAATTCCTCATTTTTTCTTGAGTAACGTGAGCATATACATCCTTTTGATTGTTTATTTTAAAAGTAACAAGTTGCAAGTCTTGTATAAAACATCACCCAAGAAAAGTGCTTAAAGCCAAGGAAATACAAACTCATGAAGACACACATAAAAAAAATATGCTATGGTAATACATGGATCTGAAATTTGAGACTAAAAACATATTTATTTAATATAAACCCTTTATGAAACATATAGAAGCAAGCTGGAACAAGTACACTAAGAAAAGAAGGATTTGGTAAAAAGTTGGTATAGAAAGTACACATCATATTGACAGATTGCTGGTAGAATAAACCCGATTAAGTGAGTCATAACTCAACCAAAATGGACGTTTTAAAAGGCTAAAATATACTGAAATGAGTTACATTTCTAATGCAATTGATCTCGTGTAATTTGGACAGGAAATGATACATCAAACCAGATTTGTATAATAAGTGGTCAAAACTGATCAGCTTTTAGTGCCGGTTGCAAGCATCTTATCTTGGTCATATCTAACCAAAAAGATCCGTTTTTAAAATCTAAACCATTGTATAAGATTTAATCTTTAAAATTTGTATTTATACAAGTCAAATGGATAGCTTATAACAAAGTTATGACAATGTTCCCAAGATAGGTCCATCATCCTATTTGCTGCACCTTGATCTCTGAATCAGTATTTTTGGAGACCTTAAACACAATCAAATTTTATGACTCTTATATTTAGATATACCTAAGACATATGTTCACGTGTAATTAATCTTACAGAACCAAATTCCTTGATTTAATATGCTAAAACGGTGTTACACTATGAGACAAAAATCAGGAAACAATATGCTAATTAGGGTTTTCTTAAAAGAATGCGTCTAAGGTCTTTAATCATTAATATCCTATCATAATCCATGTGTGACATAGTATACATGATTATTAATGTATATGGTACTCATATGACTTATACTTGGATTAAATGCACTTACACAAATTGTTAACTAACCACGAGTCACCAACGATTCATCGGAATATACATTAAAACTTGAAACGCACTTCGAGTCTAACATATTTGGGTGAAATTTATACAAGATCAACTTGTACGTTGATATTGCATCATGGGATTCTTAGCAACTGTAATTGATTAGGTCACGATCAGGGAAATCTCACGTTTATTTCGGCAATACCTAGCTTGTTTATTTGGAACTCATTGGTGAGTTTCACGCCTCATTTTTATGTTTTAATGTTTTATTAAACCCAGGGGAGAAACATACTACTACCTATTTCTATAGGGAAGTATAAGAAATACATCCACACTCGCTTTCATGAAGAATGTGTTTAAATTTTATAATAAATGTTTTCATAACTACCTCGCTAAACGTTAATACTAAATGAAAACCGAATTTATGTAAGCATGAGTTGTTTCGTTAAGACCCCTTATTACATAACCATTAACTATCTTAGGCCGTTGGAAATATCGATAGTATTGTTGGGCCCGACTAGCCTCATTCACCGTTGGTTGCTCCAACATCGTTATTCGTGTGAATGTTTATTATCCAAACTTCGTTGGGGCAACTCGTATGTGTCTGGTTTGGTTATAGGCTCATGTTATTACATATCATTCGTATGTCTTGCAAGCTTACGAATAGGCCATATTTCATTTATGTTCGTACATCATATAAATACATATATGTATCATTTTCAAGGATACGTTTTTCCTTCATAATGGTCACGTTCATATCGTTTACAAGGATACGCTTTCATACATTATAACCATGTTCATGTCGTTTCTAAAGATACGCTTTCATACATTATGGCCATGTTCATATCGTTTTTAAGGATACACTTTCATACATTATGGCCATGTTCATGTCTTTTTCAAGGATACGCTTTCATACATTATAGCCATGTTCATATCATTTTTAAGGATACACTTTCATATATTATGGTCACACATATATCGTTTACAAGGATACGTTTTTATACATTACAACCATGTTTACACTATTTTCAAGGGTACATTATTCATACGTTATGGCTACGTTTAAGGGAAACAGTTGAAAGCTATTACCACATATACATTATTAATGTTTTTATGGGAAATGGTTTCACATTATGGCTACAAAACTCGTGAATTCACCAACATCGTGTTCACACTTCTAAGTATGTTTTTCAGGTAATTAAGGCACAACCGTACAAGTGGAAAACATCATAGGAAAACATGCACACAAGATTCGGATACAAATTTCGAAGGATTTTACTTGCATAACCCAACATATTGGGTCATATAAGTGAAATCTTAGAAACCATGTCTTTTCATAAATGTTTTAATGCTTAAACTTGATTTTGGGATGTAAACTCTGAATTTTAATCTATGTATCCAATTGTGTGTTTGTATTGCTAAAAGTCTTTGCTTGTAGGATGTATGTTTACTCCGTTTACCTGTATGTAGCTTTATGAGCCGGGGGTCTCTCTGGAAGCAGCCTCTCTATTCTCACGGATATATGAAAGACTTGCCTACATCCCACCCTCCCCTGACCCTACCGATAGCGTGCTATGCTGTCACACCCTCAAAATCCACTAACGGAGTTTTACCGTCAGAGGGTGTGAACTAACAGGATCGGAATCATTAGTTATAATCAAACATTATGTTCAAAGTTTTCAAATCACAAAACATTAAGTTTAATTAAGTGCGGAAGCGTAAATCATAACCAAGTGTTGCGTCACATAGGACGACTTAAAAACCAAATAAATAAAAGTTCAAAACAAGTTTTTAAAATGATGGTGTTCAACGAATGCATGATCCTATACCGCGCGCCGGCCTCGGCTACCTGAGAATAACATACTAAAAGTGTCAACACAGGGTTGGTGAGTTCACAAGTTTATATAAATAATGCGTTTGCGTTTGCGTTTTGCGTTTGCGTTACCAGGTAGTGTTAAGTCAATTATATATCAATAGGTAGCTAGCCTATAAAACAAGTATTACTAAGTGTTCGACACCGAAGCTGACTGTTTATACCTTGCCACCATGTCTACCACGACCATGGAAAATGTGTTAGCCAAGATTACACCCACTCGACCTGCCGTCGAGTTTAGAGTTGGGTGGGGTTTGTCAAACCCAGTAGTACTACTCAACAGTGACTCGCTATTATACAAATACTAAACGGTTCGATGTTATGAAGGACTTTAGTTGGTTCGTTTGCCACTTAGCCTTACAAGTGATATATAACTAATAACAAAATCTAAAGCGTTTTGGAGTATGTTATCTCCCCCAAATAAAAAGCGTTTAAAAGAGTAAAAGGGGAACGTGAAACTCACTGTTTGCGAAGAATTCAAAAACAAGTCAACCGAGAGATGCGCGTCACAGAAAATCCTCACTAGTGCTCTAAAACAAGAATGAGATTTTCTAAGTACAGGAACTATTATTGAGTCTCTAGACTCGGCACATAATACCTATGCATGAGATACGTTTCGTGTTTCGTTTGTGAATTATGTGTGACTCGACAAACACATTGGTGACACGTTACATGTGTAAAAAACTACATAAGTATCAAGTACTAACATTGTACATTACTAGTAATTATTCCCCACAAGGGCAATTTAGTCAAAAACTAGCAAATATCGGTCAACAAACACATTTCATGTATTTTCACATAGTTCAGCAGTTAGTTTTATCAAGACAGAATTCTACTTGGAAAGATTACTCAATTCAACAGATCATAACATATCAATTAATTTAACAAAAATCGTCACAGAAGCACACATGATCTAGGTTTCCAGAACTATTTTTATTGTATTTTTATTCCACATAGATTTTTCACAATAATCAAAACATTACAGTAAACTCACAGCAGTCAAAATCATGCGCAATAGAAAGATATTTGTTATTCCCGTTAAATGGTAAATTCAGTTAATGCAAGACCAATTGGGTTGGATTCTTAACTCAATATTTTAACTTCCAGAAGTGGAACTAACCCATTTGGTCTTGTATTTTATGAGATATGATAATTTCAAAACAGCCTAACAGCAGACCCCACAATTCAGACTTGCACTACGTTTTTGTAAAATAATAAAAGTTAACTTTTACATGTCCAAAAATTACAAATTTGGACTCTTTAGAAACTAGACTCAACCTAGTATATTATAGCCTCAGAATTTGCATCAAAATATGTAATTAACATCGAGTTACAGTCATCCAAACATGGATTAAATAATCTATCCAGCATCAGTTTTGACCTTTGATCACATTAAAATCGTTTGAGTAACCAAAACACCTCCAAATCAGGCGTGGTTGGGTTTTCTGAAAACTAGACTCATAGTACTACCTTTTAGACTCAAAAATAGTCCAGTTTGGTTTCATATTTAACAAGTTACACCTCGTTCAAGTTTAACTATCTCTGTTGTCAAAAATCAGCAAGCACACACAATCATCTAGCATGCATCCAAAGCATACGCCATATCCCCAAACATGCAATAAACATAGTTATCCATAAAAATCAGTAGTAAACCCTCTAGGTTTTACAAAAAATCAATGATCTAACAATCTTTCACCGTTCAAAATCACACGTGAACATTTAAATCAATAACCGAAGCATAATCAAGCATCATCTAATCAAAACAAAGCATATGAACACTTAACACATGATATTCGAAAATTAGGGTTTATGTTTATACCTTAAAAACGCAGAAACAACCAAGAGGAAGGTGAGGGATGCCTAGAAACAAGTGCGGGATGCTCCGATTATGAAAAACAAGGTCAAAACGGAAGTGATATGGTGGTGGTGATGATTGCCGTCGCCAAAGGGGGTGTGGGGAGGGAGGGCCGATCGGTTGTAGGGGGAGGGGTGGGGATTAGGGTTTAGGTTATTAATATGTTGTTTTTATATATAATTATGTTACACTTAACCCCCTTAAGCTTCTAATTAATCAATTTCTAGCATAAAATAGACTTTTGCATCTTGAGTTAATGTTCTACATATGAATATCAAATAACACATGAACCTAACACATAATTCTCAAATACTTATTGTTTTGATGTTTGTCGTTTGTTCACCAATGGTTTGAGTCGACTCGTGTGCGTTTCGATGCAATCCCGAAAGACTACATGTGTAGTGATTGTCAAGCGTCATTTAAAACCCTAGTTTAAATGTAATGAGATGTGCGTTATAGTTCTTGTGATCTTAAGTTTGAATTGACGGAGTTTGGATTAACGCAGTTAACCTGAAATTGACGACTGTCAAATATGCGGTGGGATATACAGGGCTTGATTGATTGATTGAACTTTTTTCTACGAGCATCCATCACGAATAAGCTTAAAATCCATAAGGTGTTGGTCCTCAAAACCTCTTCAATAGATTATGTTTGCAATTTTGCATGTATATAATTCATACTTCCTAAAAAACATGTATGTTATGAAACAAGTTTAATAGCCAAACATGTAAGAAAGAGATGTAGGGAGAAAGGTAGAGATTTCATTAATCATGTGTATAATATAATGACAACACAACGGGAGAGCTCAACACAACGGGAGAGCTCAACAAGACATCAAGTTAAGATGGCAAACCTACTTCCACAATCTTTTTAACAATGGGAGAGCTCAACAAGAAGACTATGACAACACAACCCTCCAACGACAACAACCGAATAACTGCTACTGCAGACGGATCACACCAGAAGAGGTGCAGACTGCACTTAGGAGGATGGGAAACGCTAAGGCGGTTGGCCCAGACAACATACCCATTGAGGTGTGGAAGTGTCTGGGAGAGGAAGGAGTCTGCTGGTTAACTACTCTGTTCAATATTATCCTCAAATCTGGCAAGATGTCAGATCAGTGGAGGAGAAGCGTTGTAGTTCCTATCTATAAGAACAAAGGAGACGCCCAATGTTGCGGTAACTACCGAGGAATCAAACTACTAAGCCATACTATGAAGCTATGGGAAAGAGTGATTGAGGTTAGACTTAGACGGGAAACTCAGGTTACGGTGAACCAATTTGGCTTCATGCCGGGGCGTTCCACCACAGAGGCAATACACCTTATAAGAAGGTTAATGGAAAAGTATAGGGAGAAGAAGTGGGACCTGCATATGGTCTTTATTGACCTAGAAAAGGCCTACGACAGTGTGCCACGACAGGTGCTTTGGGAGTGCTTGGAGGGTAGAGGAATACCGAGGAAATATATAGAGATAATTATGGATATGTATACCAGGAGTGCAACAAGTGTCCGTGCGCCCGTGGGGGATACTGATTTATTCCCCGTAGAGGTAGGTCTTCACCAAGGGTCAGCGTTGAGCCTGTTCCTTTTTGCAGTAGTCTTGGATGAGTTATCAAAGTCGATTCAGGGGGCGCTTCCGTGGTGCATGATGTTCGCAGACGATATTGTCTTAATTGCTGAGAGAAAACAAGATCTAAACATAAGGCTAGAGGAGTGGCGAACAACCTTAGAGACAAAAGGTTTAAGAATTAGTCGCTCTAAGACGGAGCACCTACACTGTGATTTTGGTGGAGTAAATGACAATGAAGACGCACAGATCACCATTGAAGGGCAGGTGGTTCCGCAGGTAACGAAGTTTAAGTACCTAGGATCATTTGTTCAGAGCAATGGGTAATTGGACAGTGATGTGACCCATCGAGTTCAAGTAGGATGGGGTAGATGGAAAACAGCCACAGGTATATTGTGCGACAAGAGTTTCCCAACAAAACTAAAGGGAAAATTTTATAGAGTCGCAATTAGACCGGCAATGCTATGTGGAACAGATTGTTGGCCCATCAAGAAGGCACAAGCGCGGAAGATGGAGGTGACAGAAATGAGAATGCTACGTTGGATGTGTGGGCACACAAGGTTAGACCAAATAAGAAACATTGTGTTTCGGGAAAGATTAGGGGTAGCGAACATATCAGACAAGATAAGAGAGTGGAGATTGAGATGGTTTGGACATGTGAAGAGACGACAGACAACAAATCCTGTTAGATCCGTAGAAAACATTACAATAGAGGGGAGGAGGGGTCGAGGACGGCCTAAATTGACTTGAGATGAGAGGATTAGACATGATTTGATAGACCTAAACCTCTCAGAGGACATGGTTGAGGATAGGAATTCTTGGAGAAGTAGAATTAAAGTTAAGGATTTTTAGGGAGAAATGAACACTTTAGGGCGTCTATTTACCTTATTCTGGTCACACACAATAATGGTATTTTCTTCCCATATATATAGTATTATTATTATTATTATTATTATTATTATTATTATTATTATTATTATTATTATTATTATTATTATTATTATTATTATTATTATTTACTGTTGAACTTTGATTTCCTTATATTGCCCCATGCATATGTACTCTAGAGCTGAGGGTCTCTCTGGAAGCCACGTCTTTATCCCTTTGGATAGAGGTACGGTGTGCCTACATCGCATCCTTCCCAGACCCTACTTATAGCTTTGCTGTTAGTGGGACTTCACTGGGTATGATTGATTGATTGATATGTGTATAATATAATGAGGTACAATAAGATGTATCATGTATATATAAGAAAAGATAACATGAAAAAAAATTCTAATCTATATTAGGTATTAATAGTCACAATAACAATTTTATGTAACTAAACTGAGTGAAAACTAGTATTAAAAATGTTTTCACTCAAAACTTAGGGCTAATTCACTGAGAAAAGAACAAAATAAAATCATGCATCAATTTTGTGTTGGGTTTGGTAACGTATTTGGGCCATTTTCAAAATTGCTCAAAACTAAAAGAAAACACTCCTCTTAAAAGGGGCCCAAGAAGAAAGCCATTTGACGGAGGTTGGGCCTCGAAACTTGCAAAATATTCCTCATTCTTTTGGACCCATTCAGTTTCACCATCAAATGATTATTGTGTTAACTGAATATCACAATTAAAGGTGCACAAATTTGGCACCTGTTCGGTTCACTTTGTCGGTTTTGGAACAAGTCAAAACCGATTTTTATGAAACCAGTTTGTAAAATGAAAAACCCTAAATAATTGGAACCAGTCAGGCCATTGGGCGTGGTGATGTGGTTGAACGCGTAGGATGACATGGCGTGTTTTAACAGGATGTAATGCTCAGTGACGAAGCTTGGACTAAGACAACAGAGAGGCCAAACTCAAAATCGGGTAAATTTACACTACTACGCAAAAAAACAGGAAGCCCGGCCCTAACTAACCTTCGCCAGTGGTAATGCCACGGGTGGGTGGCGTGGAGCTGAGTTGTGGAACCTCTTCGTGAATTTTTCCACTTTGTGGGGGTGTGCGTAAAGTAGGAAATAAAATTAATATTATTTTATTTTCTAACCAACATTAGTTAAGCACATGAGCTAATTTTTTTCCCAACAACTTAGTACCCGTAAACTTTTTTAAAAAAAAAAATCTAAGTGGAAAGCGTTAGTTATCTTTTTTATAAACATCCAGGCATAAGTTTTCATCGAAAACTGAGTTGGTTTCAAAATAGATTATTATTTGGTTCTCATTTAACTTACATTTCTTTTATTTTTTAAGCAATTTTACATTTTTTTTGTCTTGTTTATTATTCCACATTATTTTTTTTTTGTAAAAAGTTAATGTAATTTAGCACCAGTTAGCGAGAAGAAGTAATATATTACAAGTTTACAACTTTTCAAATAAATTATGTGTTTCCGTAATTAAGTTTGTTTAAGTACACAATATGCAAATTGACATATATACATCTAAAGGACAAAAAGTATAAATATTCCAAAAGGTAAATTTGTTTTTTCATGTTATGAAATCAGTCGTATTTTTCCGTGATAAAGGGAAAAAAGCTTTACCTTCACGTACTTTCATATACAGATGTCTAAAACTTAATAGAGAAATTACTTTTCATTCTTTAAATATTATTAACTTAATCAGTCACTTTTACACATCTAATTAGTAATAACTAGTTTTCTTTAAAGATGGATGGAGCGGTATTTCAAAGATTCATTTGGGAAGGATTTTGGGTCGATATCGAAATGGATGGAATTATATTCCCGCACATCTTTCATAATTCTTCCCAATCCTTCAACGTTACGGTTTATTTGAGCCAACCGTCAATCTCCTAAGAACACAAGAGAAGAAGAGAAAAGAGACCCAAAATAATAATTCTTTCTTATTCTTTTTCTTAAACGAGATTACAATATATAAAAAAACAAAGACATAAAAATAGAAAAAGATAAATAATAGTAAATCATAATTTGACTCTAATAAGGAAACTAAATAATAGATAAACTTAAATAATAATAATAATAATAATACTTTTATTATAGGATCGTATCAATTCCCGACCCCTTGAAAACGTCCTTGTTCTCAAGGACGGAATGTCGTTGCCAAGGCGGTCGCCACTCGAGTCGTACGACGGCAAGTGGGGCAGTCTCAACGTAGCACCACGGTGGCCGCCATTCGAGTCTTCCAGTGTTATTCCAGCCAATGTCAACGGACCACCACAAGGGGCGCAACATGGGTCGCCTTATTGCACCTTTTAACGGTGTTGGCGCCAACAAGCTAATTGTATTGTTGTAAATTTGATTGGCATGTTTATTAAGCATCAAATTACCATTCTGTTGCTTATATTTACCAGTTGCATGCTCACCTAAGGTCACATCTTCCAATCCTTGAGTAACTTCCTCATTAACAATGGCTTCATGATCAGATTTCGCAATTGCATTGACGGAACTAGCGTGAAATTGAGTCAGCATTGCCGTAGTGAAATCATCCCAGGTGAGGAAGTCTGAACTCCGAAGCCAATCATTGAACCACCAGAATGGTTCATCGTCGAAGGATTCAATGACATAGGGAAACCGCTCGTCGCCATAGATCTCGTAAAAGAGAAAATATCGTTCGGCTTGAGAGATCCATACGGCTGGATTAGATCCAGTAAAAAGTGGTAATTGTGGATACTCCCACAAGAGTTCTTCCAAAGCCATATAGGCTAAGGCTCAATGAAAGCACCAATTGTTATGGTTTATTCGAGACAACCGTCAATCTCCCAAGAACACAAGAGAAGAAGAGAAAAGAGACCCAAAATAATAATTCTTTCTTATTCTTTTTCTTAAACGAGATTACAATATATAGAAAAACAAAGACATAAAAATAGAAAAAGATAAATAATAGGAAATCATAACTTGACTCTAATAAGGAAACTAAATAATAGATAAACTTAAATAATAATAATAATACTTTTATTATAGGATCGTATCAATTCCCGAACCCTTGAAAACGTCCTTGTCCTCAAGGACGGAATGTCGTTGACAAGGCGGTCGCCACTCGAGTCGTACGACGGCAAGTGGGGCAGTCTCAACGTAGCACCACGGTGGCCGCCATTCGAGTCTTCCAGTGTTATTTCGGCCAATGTCAACGGACCACCACAATGGGCGCAACACGGGTCGCCTTATTGAACCTTTTAACGGTGTTGGCGCCAACAAGCTAATTGTATTGTTGTAAATTTGATTGGCATGTTTATTAAGCATCAAATTACCATTCTGTTGCTTATATTTACCAGTTGCATGCTCTCCTAAGGTCACATCTTCCAATCCTTGAGTAACTTCCTCATTAACAATGGCTTCATGATCAGATTTCGCAATTGCATTGACGGAACTAGCGTGAAATTGAGTCAGCATTGCCGTAGTGAAATCATCCCAGGTGAGGAAGTCTGAACTCCGAACCAACCATTGAACCACCAGAATGGTTCATCGTCGAAGGATTCAATGACATAGGGAAACCGCTCGTCGCCATAGATCTCGTAAAAGAGAAAATATCGTTCGGCTTGAGAGATCCATACGGCGGGATTAGATCCAGTAAAAAGTGGTAATCGTGGATACTCCCACAAGAGTTCTTCCAAAGCCATATAGGCTAAGGCTCAATGAAAGCACCAATTGTTACGGTTTATTCGAGACAACCGTCAATCTCCCAAGAACACAAGAGAAGAAGAGAAAAGAGACCAAAAATAATAATTCTTTCTTATTCTTTTTCTTAAACGAGATTACAATATATAGAAAAACAAAGACATAAAAATAGAAAAAGATAAATAATAGGAAATCATAATTTGACTCTAATAAGGAAACTAAATAATAAATAAACTTAAATAATAATAATAATAATAATAATAATACTTTTATTATAGGATCGTATCATCCAACCTGACAGACCCGCTTCTTCTTTGTTCATTCATATATTCGGCATCACCAACCTGCTTGGGATGCTTTTTTCTCAGCACCAACCATCACAGGGTGGTGTTTCAAGATTAATAAACGAGAATTAACGAATAATATATGTATAACCGACTTGCATTATAACGAAAATACTAACTCAAAACTGATTAAAATAAAATTTAGTTGTGATAGTGGTAGTGATGGTAATATGGATGGATGATATCTGACATTTACTTATTAGATCTATTTATACTAGTTAGCCAACTTGTCAACTACATCATTTATGTCCAACTACTTGACATAAATGTTCAACCACCAAATTTATGGCAACTACATTCATAACGCCCAACCAAAGTAGTGAATGCGGAAAAATATCGGATATCAGTCTGAGATACCGGTTATCATAGTGAGATATCGGTAATTTTAATATCATGTAAAATTCATATATATAACAATATAACACTAATAATTCAGCATAGTCTTCTACCATTAAAAAATTAACATTTTGTAAATTGCAAAACACTAACAATCGTAACAAGTAAGAATTGATTAAGACTTAAAACACTAACATTGATCATTAATAGTTGATAATTAAGACTTAAAGCACTGATATCGGGAATATCTGTGGTATATCGGTCAAATATCGGTCACTATCGTTATAAAGAAACTTGCATCGACGACATACCTTTTAGCGAGTACTCAATCAGTATTCGGCCTTAGAAACCTACTTTTACAACATTTTAACTAACCCTCTAGCCCCTTAATCACATACACCATTATGGTATACTTAAATCCGGACTCGACAATCTCGACTCGGTTAATTACCAATAATGTTACCGTCGATATCGATCTGTATTCGGTACTAGACCTGTGTCTAGAGCCAATTCTATCCACCATATGAAAGAAAATATATAAATTCTAACGACACATGGAGAGAAATTTTGACCTAAAAAGGATGGAAATGAGGAAGACTCTACAAAGTGACTTCAAATCCATAGTCCTACCAAGTCTTGTCAATTATATCTTTAATCTAAAGTCAAATATACAATGGAAATTAAAGGTAACTAACAACCGAGAAAAATAAATTAATTTATGCCGGAAATAGTATTTACATTCGGATAACTTATGATAAAATAAAAATATATCTAATCGACATGTTTCTGTTGGTAAAACCCGTTTGTAGTGGATGCGAGTCATCACGAATTCTGTCGGTATCAATTTGGTTCGTGATGGTACCATAACAAAAGCCAAAAAATACATTCGACAACACCAAAATATCAAAAATTAAAATATATTTTCGTCTTCGTTTGGTAATAATTAACAAATAATTGGAAACGACACCAATTTGAACCCAAAAAACAAATTCGTCTTCGGCTGGTAAAACCCGCTCGTTGAGGTTGCGAGTCATTGTGAATTCAGTCGGTGACGGTTAGTTTCATGTCCCCACCCGTGTTGCAGTCATGACGAAGATCAGAGCCTCGATAAATTTGATTCACATTTCGAATATATATATATATACCTATTCTAATAAAGTAAAATTATTGTGACACGTGTCAGTTTGTGGTTAATCCTTACAATTTGTTTCCCTCCAAAACTTATATATGGCAAATATAAAAAATTATTGAGTTTATTTTTACACTCTATTTATATTATATCTAATTAAATTATTCACTTTTATTTAAACTCTATTTGTATTATATCTATACATTGTTATACAAATAAATATTTACATATTATACTAATGTACATTGTTAGAATATATTTCATAACATACTTGGTGAAATTCAAAAATCTACAACAAACCATGTTTATTAATTATTGAAAATTTGTGAAAGACTTTAACTATATCTTTTACATTGAAAGGCCTCATTGTTTTAAATTTTCCTTCAGTGGCATTGCTTCATTATCGTATACCGATTGTAGAACAACCCATTCTCGATTTAAAAGTTAAATATATTTGACGATATAATACGACTATATTTGTAATACATTTTTACATAATATAAATAGGCTTAGTTATCTTTTTTTTTATTTTTATTAAATTATTCATTGTAATTTTTACATTAATTTATCCCGTGTAATACATGGGTTTCTAAAGCTAGTATATATATATATATATATATATATATATATAGGGGATGGTTCAAGAGAGATATGATATTATTGCAAGAAATGTGAGAAATGAATATGGATCACTAGTTTTGTTTTAAGTTTTAAATGCTTAAAACTAAATAAAGAAAATATTAATTATTCTCTTTCTTCAATTAATATAACTAATAAACCATAATACTTATATATTTAATTAATATAACTAATTATATTAGTTATTATAATTAGAAAATATTAATAACTCATTTATTTTTATAACTTACTTTTTGTTTCTTGAATTTTTATCCTACACAAGTATAATTTATTCATACATGAAAATTTTTTTCTATTCAAAACTAATTTCTTCCAACTCAATATATTAATATCCATCAACACATACTTACATTATGATGAATAATACCAAAAAAACTATTTTACATGTGTTTGCATTAGAGATCAACAAAAAACATACAACCTACACAAAAACGTATAATCTGCACTTGTTCAAAGAATAAGACAGCATATAACTACACACGAAAAACATTTAACCTACACACAAAATTCATCATCAATAAAATACACACGCACACGAAAACATATAACCTACACACAAAAATCATATAACCTACACACGAAAATTTTATCTGACACAAATACAATTTATTCATATATTAATTTCTTTTCAAAACCAATTTCTTCAAACTCAACATATCAATATCCATCAACACGTAGTTACATTGTGATGAATAATACAAAAAAACTATCTTACACATGTTTGCATTAAATGTCAATAAAAAATATACAACCTACGCAAAAACATATAATCTAGACTTGTTCTAAAAATAAGAAAACATATAGCTTACATACGAAAAACATATGACCTACGCATGTGTAGGATATGTGTATCTTTGTGTAGTTTATATAATTGTTGATGTCGAATTACATATGTAAGTTATATGTTTTTCGTATGTTGTACGTTTTTATTGCTCAAAATAAGTGTAGGTTATATAACTTTGTGTAGGTTGTATATTTATTGTTTACATTTAACGGACACATTTGTATGGTATTTTTTTTATAATTATTTATGACATTAATTTTTATAGACATATCAATTGAAAAAATATATATATTATGTTTTGATATTTAGTGTTAAAAAATACGTTGATATATGTTAATATACTGAGTGGAAATTATTTTTTTAATATAAAGAGATATTATTATATGAATAAGTTGTATTTAGGTTAGAATAAAATGAAGAATGTGTAAAAAAAAAACTAAGACCATCCGTAGTCAAGCTTTATCAGCGGCGTTTTGGCCTATAACGCCGAGGACACACCGCCCCCCCCCCCCCCCCGGCGTTTTGGCTTTTTTTTCCCAACGTTTTAGACATAACGCGTCGAAAAGGAAGATATATGTATATATATATCAATCAATCAATTGTTTAAAAAGATGAAAATGGAACATGAAGAATTGCTCCAAGCCTGCAAAGAGAGAGCTGAGGCGTTGATAATTAACCAGAGGAAGAGGAAGAACAAATAATAAAACCCTAGCTCCTTATGTAAACAGTTGGAGTTGAACCTATTCAAATCGAATTGGCCCATTTGAGATATATTAAAAACAAAAGCCCTGGAAATATTACTCTTTCTCAAAGCACAATCCCACTTTAACTAAAAACAAAATTACCATTTTTTAAAGCTCAAGCTCTGCTCATAGGTTGTTCTTTTAAGCCCTGACTCGTTTAATTATTTTTAGAAACATCTTAAACAAGTCTAACCTCAGTTCGAGCTCATGTAGTACCTTAAACAAGTCACAACTATTTATTTTAATATAATATTTATTTAATAAAATATAATTGTGATTTGATTATTTTTAATAAAAAATTAGAAAAAAACAAAAAAATGTACAAGTGACTGGGCGCTACGTGGCGCATAACACCTGAGGCTGGGGCTTCATGACTACACCATGTTTTTGTAAAAAGCCATAACTCTGACTGGGCGTCACGTGACGCATAATGCCTGGGGTTGAAACTTTATGACTATTCATGGTCTAAAGTAGTGTTTTTATCTTTTTAATTATTATAGTTAAATTAGTTAGATATATTTATTAGAGAGATGTTTATTATGGTTATATTAATTGTATTTGTTGGAGAGAGAGAGCATTTATTGTTGTATTTACATCTTTTTTTATTTATTTTTAAGTATTTAAAACTTAAAACAAAACTAGTGATCCATATTCATTTCTTACATTTCTTGTAATAATATTATTTCTTTCTTAAACTTGAACATATATATATATATATATATATATAAACACAATGTTATTACTTTTCAGTTATTGATATTGGGTTTGATGATGTTATAGTTTGGTTTAATATATTTTTTTCCCTTTTTGTTTTGAGTAGCGTTATGATTTTTAGATGTTCACCGGTTTGTTTTTTTATCACAACATGTGGGTTGTTAAAACTCGTTTGAGTTAAATTATAGAAATAGTATATTTGATATGAAGATAATTATATAAATGATTTTTTTAAACGAATAGGTTGATAAAAGGACTAAGTTATTGTCAAAAGAAAAAATCTAAATCGTTTAATTTTTTTTCCTATCATTGATTGTTTTTAAAACTCTTACTTATGACACGTAAATATCAAAGTTAAGTACCTAAAAACTCATTAAACTAAATTGCTCACATATTTTTTTTAACATATGCATACCAACACATGT